>NC_054487.1:20035662-20050662 GCF_017639515.1 Carcharodon carcharias | reverse complement strand
AAGTTACATTTGTTGCTGGCACCTTGCTGTGCTCTGCTTCTCGATCTCAGAGATACATGGGAGCATCTTGTAAGTTGTATGACAAAGCAACATTTTATTAAGTGCAATGCTTTCGACAAGAACTCTGAAAAAACCCCACTGTTCAGAAATTTCTCTCTCCAACATGCCAGAGTATTTACAGCACAGGCCACGCAGTTGAACAGGTCCATGCTGATGTTCATGCTTCACACGCGCCTCCACCCAGTCATTCTCATCTAACCCTGCCAGTATATTTATCTATTCCTTTCCCCCTCATGTGTTTATCTAGCTTTCTCTTGAATGCACCTCAACCACTCCCTTTGGTAGCAAGTTCCACATTCTCACCACTCTCTAGGCAAAGAAAGTTGCCCCTTGTTGTAGTGTGGCCTTGTTGTCTATTTGTAATAGAGTTGATCAGCAAACAACTTTCTAAGTGGAAATATTAGGTTTATTTACAATACAGCCAGCAGCAACTACACATGTGTATTAAACTCCATCTCTACCTCTACACTGTGGAGGTAGCCCACGCTGCTAACACATTGGTTTACACAGATCATGTGATCTTACATAGGACTTTTCTTAAAGGTACAGTCCAACAAGCAAAACCATAATTACTACATTCCTCCCCATTTAATTTTGCTGTCCATATTGTATTTACAAGTTTATTTATCTCATGACATTATAATATTTACACAGGTTATGAAATTTACAAGTTCAGTCTCTCAGGTGGTTTCCTGGTTTGTGTGGAATGTCGCAGCTCCACAGCTTCAGATTCTTTTTCAGGAACCACATTCTCTGGAACTGCATGAACATCAGGGACCTCGGTGGGTACTTGCAATTCAGTGTCTTCCACTCTGATGGAGACATCAGACATGTCAGTCCTTGGTTGAGCAACTTCAACAGGGAACACTGGCTCAGTAATGGTTACAGTTGGTGCCATATCTTATTGTGGTATCTCTCTTTTTCTTAAATGGCCCACATCCTTAATGGTCTGGTCACTGAACTTACTTTATCAGGTAACCATTCCGGTCCTCCATCGAACTTCTTTACAAATACTTCTCCTCCAACAGTAAATTGTCTCTCATGACCAAGCAAATAGCTTTTTGGTTTCCTTGACTCTTCTCCACCCTCCCCTCCAAATTTGGAAATATTAGGCTAAGCCTTGTCCTAAGATGACATCTCATCAACAATTCTGCAGATGTCGCTCCTGTCATCATGTAGGGGTTCATCCTGTAGTGAGAAAGAAAGCGTGCAAGCTTGGTCTCCAACAAATCCGCTGTTAATTTCTTTGTTCCTGCCTTAAAAGTTTGAACTACCCTTTCCACCAGTCCATTTGCCCTGGGTCTTCTCAGAGTCAAGCTGCTTGGTTTAAATTTCAAACAATGCTTGGCATGTTAACTGTCAATCACAATAAACTGGTGCATTCTCCATAGCAATGCCTCCACCAATCAGAGTCCACTTGACAACCAATCATCAATCTCTCCTCATACAGCATGAATATATTGTTTCCCTTGACATTGGTATTTTCTTGCAAATTGTTCTGATGAGTGCAAGACAAAAAGCTTCGACAAAAAAATGTCTTTTTCAGCAATTAACAGTAACTGGAAAGTAATGTGTAAGTAGACTAAGTTTCTTTCTATCTTCAGCCTTAGGCAGGTAAACACACTCTGCTGAGAGAGCTGGGTAGTTAATTAGCTAACTGGTTGAATCTAGCTTCTCAAAACCCAGTTCAGTTTTCTATAAATTCAGGATTCTTTAATGCAGCTAAAGCAAATGAGTGCATCTGAGGAACTGGGTGCATACCTGAGAATTTGGCAAGGGTGTGGGGAAAGGAGGTGTTTGTTTCCTTTTGATTTTGCTTTTTCTACCTTTTTCACCATGTAGAAATTGGTTGTTACTCTACTACAGGGAAAGGAGTTAACTGGTGAGCATCTGGTAAGTGGTTAAGGTCTGCTCCAGTCCTAAGGTTTAAATAATATACAAACTGATGGTAAATTTAATAAAATATATAAAAGGGCAATATAAATAAGTGAGTAATATAATTAAGGAATTAATTAAAACGTACTAAGGAAGGCAGGATGTGTGGTGCGTCAAGGCTGCAGTATGTGGAAACTCTGGATGCTAGTGTGATCCAGGGCTAACACGTCTGCAATAAGTGTTTGCGGCTCGAGGATCTTCGGCTCAAAGTCATTGAGCTGGAGGCTGAGCTGCAGACACTGCGACACATCGGGGAGGGGGAACGTTACCTGGATGCTTTATACCAGGAGGCAGTCACACCACTTTGGATAGGGTCTTCTGATTTGGTCAATGGTCAGGGACAGGAGGGTGTGACTGCGAGTGAGACAGGTAAGGGAACCAGAGGGCAGATGTGCAAGAGCGTGAGCCTCTGCAATTGTCAAATAGGTTTGAGGTTCTCTTAGCTTGTTTGGATGAGAGCGAGGGCTACAAGGTGGACGAGCTGACTGGCCATGGCACCATGGTACAGGAAGCCTTTCAAGTGGGGGAAGCAAAAAAGAATGCAGTAGCAGGAAGGAACAATATAGTGAAGGGGATTGATACTGTTCTCTGTCGCAAAGAACAAGAATCCAGACGGCTGTGTTCCCTGCCCAGTGCCAGGGTTCGGGACATATGCTCAGTGCTGGCGAGGAACTTGCAGTGGGAGGGGAAGGATACAATTATCGTGGTTCGTGTAGGTACTAATGACACTGTTACCTCAAGAAGAAGTTCTGCAAAGAGAGTATGAGGAGCTAGGAAGTAAATTAAAAAAGCAGAACCTCAAAGGTTATAACTTCTGGATTATTACCTAAGCCATGTGCAAATTGGCATGGGGTACATAAAATTAACACTTAGCTCAAAGACTGGTATCAGAGAAGTGGCTTCCAGTTTGTGGGGCACTGGCATCAGTACTAGGGAAAGTGGGATTGTACCGTTGGGATGGTCTTCACCTGAACCATGCTGGCACCAATGTTCATGTGAACCACATAACTAGGGAAGTAGAGAGGGTTTTAAACTAAATAGGAGGGGCAAGGGATCAAATGTGGACAGACGTGGTATATCAAAGAGTAGAGACAATGGAAGAGAGGAAGGTATTAGTATGGGAAATGATAAACAGATCGTGACAGCAAGGGACAGAGAGTACATATCTAAGAATAAATACAGGTAAGATTAGAGGTTACAAAAATAATAAAAGGACAAAACTAAAGGCTCTGTATCTGAATGCACATAGCATTCAAAACAAATAAGATGAACTGATAGTGCAAATAGAGATAAATATGTACAATCTAATATCACGGAGACATGGCCATTACAGGATGCCATAGATAGGGATCTGAATATCAAAGGGTAGTGACTTTTAGGAAGGATAGGAAGTTAGGAAAAGGTAGAGGTTGGTTCTGTTAATTAAAGATGTCATTGGCACAATAGCAAGGGGTGATCTGAGTTCAGGAAACCAGGATATAGATGTGGTTTGAGTAGAAATGAGGAATGATAAGGGCAAGAAGTCACTTGTGGGAGTGGTGTGCAAGCCCCTTAATAGTAATCACATGGTAGCAGGGTATCAAAGAAAAAATAGTGGGAGCTTGTCGGAAAGGTATGATTATTATCATGGGGCATTTAATCTACATATAGACTGGAATAATCAGATGGGTAAGGTAGCGTAGATGACAAATTCATAGAATGTTTTTGGGATAATTTCTAGATCAGCACATTCTGGAGCCAACCTGACAGCAGGCTATACGATACCTGATATTGTGCAATGAGAAAGGATTAATTCATGAATTAATGGCCTCATAGTGAAGGCATCCTTAAGTAGCAGTGATCATAATATGATTGAATTTGACATTCAGTTTGAGGGAGAGAAGAGTGGGTCTGAGACTAGTAATTTAAACTTAAATAAGGGCAATTATGAGGGCATGAAAGCAGAGCTGGTGAAAGTGAATTGGCAATTTCAAATAAAGGACAGGTCAATAGAGATGCAATGGGAGACATTTAAGTGGATATTTCAAAATACACAGAATGGATACATTCCAATGAGAAAGAAAAATTCCAAAGGGAGGACCCACCATCCGTGGTTAATTAAAAAAGTTAAAAATAGTATCAAGCTTAAAGAAAAAGCATATAATTGTGCAAAGATGGGTGGCAGAAGATTGGGCAGAGCATAAAAAAAAGCAAAGAATGACTAAAAGATTGATAAGGTTGGAAAAATTAGAGTACAAGGGAAAGCTAGCTAGAAATAGAAAGACAGATAGTAAGAGTTTCTATAGATACTTTAAAAAGAAAAGAGTTAACAAAGTGTTGAGCATTGGCCCTAAAGAAAGTGAGTCTGGGGAGCTAATAATGGAAAATAAGAAGATGGCAGAAAAATTAAACAGGTACTTTGCATTGGTCTTCGCTAGAGGATAACAAGTAACAATCCAGAAATAGCTGTAAATCAGGAATTGGAAGGTAGGGAGGAATTCAAGAAAATTACAATCACCAGGGAAGTGGTACTTAGAACATTGTTGGAGCTGTGGGCTGACAAGTCCCCAGGTCCTGATGGATTTCACCCTTGGTCTTAAAAGAAGCGGGTAGTGAGAAAGTGGATGCATTGGTTTTAATTTTCCAAAATTCAGTAAATTCGGGGAAGGTTCCATTAGATTGGAAAATAGTGAATTATCCAAAAATGGATGAAGACAGAAAGCAGGAAACTATAGGCCAATTAGCTTAACATCTATCATAGAAGTTATTATTAAATACATTATAGCAGGACACTTAGATAAATTCATGTTAATCAGGCAGAGTCAACATGGTTTTGTGAAAGGGAAATCATGTTTAACCAATTTATTGGAGTTCTTTGAAGAAGCAACAGGTGCTGTGGATAAAGGGTGTTCTGTAGATTTTGAGAAGGCATTTGATAAGGTGCCTCACCAAAGGCTATTGCAGAAAACAAAAGCTCATGGTGTGGGGGGTAACATATTGGCATGGGTAGAAGATTGGTTGGCTAACAGGAAACAGTTGGCATGAATGGGTCATTTTCTGGTTGGCAGGATGTGATGAGTGGTATGCCACAGGGATCAGTGCTGGGGCCTCAACTCTTTGCAATGTTTTTAAATTATATGGATGAAAGGACCGAAGGTATGGTTGCTACATTTGCTGATGACACAAAGGTAGGAAGGAGAGTAAGTTGTGAAGTGGACATAAGGAGGCTACAAAAGAATATAGATAGATTAGGTGAGTGGGAAATGACCTGACAAATTGAGTATAATATGGGAAAATGTGAGGTTGTCCACTTTGGCAGAACGAATAAAAAAGAAGCATATTATCTAAACAGTGAAGGATTGCAGAGCTCTGAGATGCAGAAGGAGCTGGGTGTGATGGTACATAAATCACAAAAAAGTTAGTATGCAGGTGCAACCAGTAATTAGAAAAGCTAATAGAATGTTATTTATTGCGAGGGGAATTGAATACAAAAGTAGGGAGGTTATGCTCTAGTACTACAAAGCACTAGTGAAACCACATCTGGAGTACTATGCGCAGTATTGGTCTCCTTTATTTAAGGAAGGATGTAAATGTGTTGGGAGCAGTTCAGAGAAGGTTTACCAGACTAATACCTGGAATGGGAGTTGGACAGACTAGGCTTGTATCTGCTGGAGTTTAGTGGAGTAAGAGGTGACTTGATTAAAACATATAAGATCCTGAGGGGACTTGACAGGGTGGATGTGGAGAGGATGTTGACTCTTGTGGGAGAATCTAGAACTAAGGGTCATTGTTTCAAAATAAGGGGTCACCCATTTAGGATAGAGATGAGAAAATGTGTTTTCTCTCAGGGGGTTGTGAGACTTTGGAACTGTCTTCCTCAAAAGGTCGTTGAGGCAAAGTCTTTGAATATTTTTAAGGCAGAGGTAGATAGATTCATGATAAGCAAGGGGGTGAAAGATTATTAGGGATAGGCAGGAATGTGAAGTTGGTTAAAATTAGATCAGCCATGATCTTATTGGATTGTGGAGCAGGTTCGAGGGCCTACTCCTGCTCCTAATTTGTATATTTGTAAGCCTGTGCATCTTTATGCACTTTCTCCAATGCCTTGATATCCTATCTTCTTTCTATCCAATCTTTCTTTTGTTTCTTCTTCTGTTATTATCATTCTTACTGGACAGGGTATGTAGACAGCACAGGGAGAGAGGAGAATTCGCCTGGTCACTGGGT
Organism: Carcharodon carcharias; assembly: GCF_017639515.1. Classification (NCBI taxonomy): domain Eukaryota; kingdom Metazoa; phylum Chordata; class Chondrichthyes; order Lamniformes; family Lamnidae; genus Carcharodon; species Carcharodon carcharias. Next base: position 20,044,461 of record NC_054487.1, on the reverse strand, counting down.
GCCAGGCACAGTGTCAACAAAGTGTGCAGATGTAATCACGAACAAAGCCTTAGATAATTTGACCAGAAATACCACCATATCACTAACATGCAGCAATGCAGAGAATCTGCCCCACTAGCAATTGTAAACTCTCTATCAGACACAAGGCATCGGAGATAGGAAATCAGAGATCTGTAAAATGTGACGGAACTGGATGACACAAATGAAGATATCTTATTAACTTGGACTGTGAGCTTAGAACTGGAGCACACGCAGGGAACATTAACAAGCCTGAAGCAAGATTGGAGATTTGGAGGATTGTTTTTGTCTTGTCTACACAGGATGTGTGGAATGGACTCCCAGTGAGAGCAGTTAATGCCACTTTGATTACCTCCGTTATCAAATGCTGACTTAGTATCGGTTGGGAGCTGGGACTGAGAAACAGATAGAAACCAGCAGTGATTGATTGCTGGCTTGAGTATGTTAGAATCTGTACTTCCAGCAATGTGCAAATGTCAGGGATGAATAATGTGGCACTGCAATTCTAGACTGGTGCGCGTGTGTGTGTGTGCGTGTGCGTGTGTGTGCATGCATGCGTCTGCGTACCTGTGTGTGTGCGCGCGTGTGTGTGTGCGTGTGTGTGCGTGTATTGTTTGTGTGTTATTTTGTGTGCGTTTGAGTATATGTATTGTCATAGTGTGTATGTGTTTGCGCCTTGCTAACAACACCTAGTTCTACCTCATCGCACCCCTCTGTTACTTCTGCTTGTCTGGCATCGTTTACTAGATGAGCAGAAGATTGTTCCAATTAGGAAGACCGAAGCCATTGTCTTCAATCCACAGCACAAACTCCATTCCCTAGCCATTGCGATTCCATCCTTCTCCCTGGCAGTCAGCTGAGGCTGTTCATAAACTTGGTGTCCAGTGGACCCCAGATGAGATTCCGACCACATATCTGTTCCTTCACCGAGGCATCTATTCCTTTCTCTGCAATGTTGCCCTTCCTGCATCCCTGTCGCAGCTTATCTGCTGTTGAAACCCTCGTCAATGCCATGGCTATCTTTAGACTCAATTATTTCAATGCACTTGTGGCCAGCCACGATATATGCTCTGTAAGCTTGATGTCACCCAAAGCTCTGCTGCCCATGTCCTAACTCACACCAAGTCCTGTTTATTCATCACCTCTGTGCTCAGCAACCTACATGGTTTCCGATCTGTCAAAGCCTCAATTCTAAAATTCTCGTGTGCACGTGCGTATTATGAGTGCTCGGGACACGTCATTCATCTGCCTGGCTCCAGACACACAAAGCAACTGCTGTACTCAGAACTTGGTCACAGTAGGAAACTCCCAGGAGGACAACGAAATGACTTAGGAATGTCCTCAAGTCATCCTTGAAGAGATCAAACAAGGCCCCCAACCTACAGGAGTCCCTGGCTTGTGACGGACTGTCATGAAGATATTAATGTATATAATATTATTGGAAAATATTTTTCTTTTAAAATAGAGGTTTAGTCTATGGGTGTGGCTTAATTGGATTAAAGCCAGCTAGTCTGGGTGCTTTGATATGTACTAGTTTTGATATGTAAGAGAGAGAGAATGCATTTGCATTTTTTGAATAGAGCATTCAAGAGGGGTGAAAACTACCACCTAGCTAGCAGATACCAAGCAATATGTTTATATTACTAATAAAATTGGTACTATGAAAGGGGTTTTATTGTTAGAGAGGATTAGTTCAGAGGTTGGTGATACAATGAGAATTTACATTCATTGAGCGGTGCTAGGTATAACCCCAGCAGTTTTGTGTGTGTAGAGCAGAGGCAATGTAAGATCAAAAGCAGCTGTAAGCTTCCAACTGTCTCCACAGGAACCAAAGTGAAAGGAACCTCATTTTTTGAATTTGTAAAGTGAAAATGTTTTGCCCGGTGTCTGGTTAAGTCTATGGGTTGCTGTTTCTTTTTTTAATCATTTACAGGATGTGGGCTTTGCTGGCTGGGCCAGTATTTTTATTGCCCATCCCTAGTTGCCCTTGAGAAGGTGGTGGTGAGCTGCCTTTTGAGCTACTGCAGTCCATGTGGTGTAGGTGCACTACTTTGTAGTGGTTTGTTACAACTGATTGGCTTGCTAGGCTAATTCAGAGTCAACCACATTTCTGTGGGTCTGGAATCACATGTAGGCCAGACCACCTAAAGGATACTAGTGAACCAGATGGGTTTTTAACAACAGTCAACAATGGTTTCATGGTCATCATTAGACTTTTAATTCCAGATTTTTATTGAATTCAAATTCCATCGTCTGCCATGGTGGGATACAAACCTGGGTCCCCAGAGCATTATCCTGGGTTTCTGGAATACTAGTCCAGCGACAATACCACTATGCCATCGCCTCCATCACCTGTTGCCTTAATGGAGGTTAGTTTGGGAATTTGTTAAAAGTTATAATAGTAGTAATTTGTATCCATGTGTACATATATTTTAACCTGTGTAAATTAATAAAATGTTTCATTTAGTTTAATGTAAAACCTCAGACTGGTGGTCTGATTCCTGAATTTAGAGTCGCATTTCAAACATAACACTTAAAATTATAGGTTATGACAGTCGTTTAAAGTTTCCCTCTGGAATTTTAAAATAACTCCACTTTACCAACTACTCAGCCAATACACTGGCCAAAGTGGAGAAGGTTCATTTGGGAAGACACCGAACATATCGAGAGACTTTGTTGGGAATGTGCTGAGGTAAAGTTGAGGCGTTGACGGAGCACACGAACCTCCAAACAACTCATCTACCCAACCCGCTAAGCACTCACTGCCACCGCCCCACCACCCCCGGCACCGCATGTGGCAGATTCTGCAGACCACATATTGGATTTCTCAGCTGTCTCAGAGCCCATCGAATTGAGTGGAAGCAACTCATCCTCAATCCTGAGGGTCTATCTAAGAGGGTGTATTGTGTTTGTCTTATTGCCCAGTAAAGACACATCATATTCCTAACTTTCAAGATCCAAACCTTATTCAATGTGTACTCCTTGAAATTGACTTTTCTTTGTGAAACTGGCCAGTGAGCTGCGAAGATGACCTGGCTTGTATATTCAGAAACTGCCTCAGTGTGTCACAAAGACAAAGGAGACATTCCAGACTAATAGGTATCAACTACAGCCATAATAATAATATAAAAACAAAAAACTGCGGATGCTGGAAATCCAAAACAAAACCAGAATTACCTGGAAAAACTCAGCAGGTTTGGCAGCATCAGCGGAGAAGAATGTGGGCTTTGCTGGCTGGGCCAGTATTTTTATTGCCCATCCCTAGTTGCCCTTGAGAAGGTGGTGGTGAGCTGCCTTTTGAGCTACTGCAGTCCATGTAGTGTAGGTGCACTACTTTGTAGTGGTTTGTTACAACTGATTGGCTTGCTAGGCTAATTCAGAGTCAACCACATTTCTGTGGGTCTGTAATCACATGTAGGCCAGACCACCTAAAGGATACTAGTGAACCAGATGGGTTTTTAACAACAGTCAACAATGGTTTCATGGTCATCATTAGACTTTTAATTCCAGATTTTTATTGAATTCAAATTCCATCGTCTGCCATGGTGGGATACAAACCTGGGTCCCCAGAGCATTACCCTGGGTTTCTGGAATACTAGTCCAGCGACAACACCACTATGCCATCGCCTCCATCACCTGTTGCCTTAATGGAGGTTGACATTTTGAGTCCTCATGACCCTTCAACAGAACTAGGTGAATCCAAGGAGAGGGGTGAAATATAAGCTGGTTTAAGGTGGGTTGGGGGGGTGGTTGGGTGGGGGGAGAGAAGTGGAGGGGGTGGTGTGGTTGTAGGGACAAACAAGCAGTGATAGGAGCAGATAATCAAAAGATATCACAGACAAAAGAACACAGAGGTGTTGAAGTTGGTGATATTATCTAAACGAATGTGCTAATTAAGAATGGATGGTAGGGCACTCAAGGTACAGCTGTAGTGGGGGTGGGGGGCATAAAAGATTTAAAAATAATGGAAATAGGTGGGAAAAGAAAAATCTATATAAATTATTGGAAAAAACAAAAGGAAGGGAGAAGAAATGGAAAGGGGGTAGGGATGGAGGAGGGAGTTCAAGATCTAAAGTTGTTGAATTCAATATTCAGTCCGGAAGGCTGTAAAGTGCCTAGTCGGAACATGAGGTGCTGTTCCTCCAGTTTGCGTTGGGCTTCACTGGAACAATGCAGCAAGCCAAGGACAGACATGTGGGCAAGAGAGCAGGGTGGAGTGTTAAAATGGCAAGCGACAGGGAGGTTTGGGTCATTCTTGCGGGCAGACCGCAGGTGTTCTGCAACTACAGCCATCCTGGGTCCATCAGGAGACATTCCTGAATTGAACATTTTTTTTCCTGAAGCAAAGGTGATTGTCTTAATCACCCCCCCCTCCCCCGGCAACGCCTCCTTGCCCCCACCCTCAGGATGAATGTTTCAAACAATAAACCAGGATGTGGCTAATCTACCCAAGGCCACCACCATATCTGGTGAAGTAATTGAAATTGTGAGGAGTCACATGGTAAGGCAGCAATATTTGTCCTTTTATATTCTTTAAAACATCGTCTGCTGTACGACACAGACAGAACAGGAAAGACAGCAACGCCTTAAACAAACCGGGGAATGTAATGTCACAAGGTCTCCAAAGCCTGTTCTTTCTCGGGTTCACCAATACAGCAAACTGATCTCCTGGTAACAAGAGTACAAGCAGCTAACTGTAACCTGTAGAAAGTCCATCTCTTCAAGAGATTCCTGAAACAACGTTGATATTCGACTTCAGCTGTTGAATTCACCTAAACTACACTTCAGGAGTGAAGACATTGTCATCATCAGGCTTGCAATGTGCATTTTCCAGAATAAGACAAGCACATGAATTATGAACAATTCTGTTTGCTTATAACCTGTAGGAGTGCATTAGTCTCTTTAACTGCACTTTCCTTGAGTGTGTTTGTGTGTGTGTGTGTGATTGTGTGAGTGAGTGTTGCAGTGTTAGATTTTGGGGTGAGCAGGTCTATAAACAATCCTCTTTCTTTATTTAAAATCACAAGAAGCTTGCTGCTAGTTATTCAAATTGTCCACATACTCAGGGGTTAAAACACACATATACATCTTCTTCTCTAAAGCTGACAGATTGTGGAGAAATGGGAAGGGAGCAGAGATTTCAGCAGTTCCCTCTCACCCTGTCTGCAACAATTTGTACTATCTGTGAATTGAAAGTGTGTTTACATTGAGGGTAGGGATCAGGTTAGAAGCATAGGTGAACGTGCATAAACACATATTAGACCACAAACTCTGGGGAGCTTACGCCCAAACCTAGCAGAGAAGTAGTGCACAGGCAGGTTAGGTTAGCTACTTTATACAGAGAGTGGAGAGTATGTGAAATGCATTGCCTTTGTAAGTCAGGGGAGAGTGTGTGGAAAACTGAGAGTGTAAAAAAGATATTTGCAGAGTTGAATGTTTGCAAGTGATCAGTTTAGATGTTTGGGAGGCTAAATGTTTGCAAGCGATTAGTTTAGATATTGTATCCTTGTGCTTTACGGGATGTCTCTGTGTCCCTGCTTGCAGAGGCCAGCTGTTGGTCTTTGCTGTCATTTTTAAACCCAGCACTGGGGGTTAACCAGCTATTCTATCCGCTGTTCTGCTCCAAGACTGAACAGGCAATTGCTCCCATGTGCATGTGTCAATAGATGTCTGTTTGTGTGTGAGGATTCAGCGACAAAGAAAGACTTGTATTTCTGTAGTGCCTTTTGTGGTTTCAGGATGTCATTAAATGCTTTACAATGAAGCGCTTTTGGAGTGTAGTCATTGTTGTAATGTAGGAAGTGGCAACCAATTTACACACAGCAAGGATTAAATTCAAATAAGAAAAAAACAAAAAAACTGCGGATGCTGGAAATCCAAAACAAAAACAGAATTACCTGGAAAAACTCAGCAGGTCTGGCAGCATCAGCGGAGAAGAAAAGAGTTGACGTTTCGAGTCCTCATGACCCTTCGACAGAACTTGAGTTCGAGTCCAGGAAAGAGCTGAAATATAAGCTGGTTTAAGGTGTGTGTGTGGGGGGCGGAGAGATAGAGAGACAGAGAGGTGGAGGGGGTTGGTGTGGTTGTAGCGACAAACAAGCAGTGATAGAAGCAGATCATCAAAAAATGTCAACAACAATAGTACAATAGAACACATAGGTGTTAAAGTTAAAGTTGGTGATATTATCTAAACGAATGTGCTAATTAAGAATGGATGGTAGGGCACTCAAGGTATAGCTCTAGTGGTTTTTTTTTTTATTTTATGTAATGGAAATAGGTGGGAAAAGGAAAATCTTTATAATTTATTGGGAAAAAAAAAAGGGGGGAAACAGAAAGGGGGTGGGGATGGGGGAGGGGACTCACGACCTAAAGTTGTTGAATTCAATATTCAGTCCGGAAGGCTGTAAAGTCCCTAGTCGGAAGATGAGGTGTTGTTCCTCCAGTTTGCGTTGGGCTTCACTGGAACAATGCAGCAAGCCAAGGACAGACATGTGGGCAAGAGAGCAGGGTGGAGTGTTAAAATGGCAAGCGACAGGGAGGTTTGGGTCATTCTTGCGGACAGACCGCAGGTGTTCTGCAAAGCGGTCGCCCAGTTTACGTTTGGTCTCTCCAATGTAGAGGAGACCACATTGGGAGCAACGAATGCAGTAGACTAAGTTGGGGGAAATGCAAGTGAAATGCTGCTTCACTTGAAAGGAGTATTTGGGTCCTTGGACGGTGAGGAGAGAGGAAGTGAAGGGGCAGGTGTTGCATCTTTTGCGTGGGCAAGGGGCACCAGGGAAAACTCCCCTGCTCTACTTCAAAACAGCCTTTTACATTCAGCTGAGAAAGCAGAAGCTCCTTTGGTTTAAAGTCTCACCCAGCAGCACTCTCTCAACAGTGCACTGGAGTTTCAGCCTCGATTTTTGTGTTTAGGTCCTAGAGTGGGACTTGAACCCACAACCTTTGACTCAGAGGTAATCAGTGAGCCATGGCTGACAAGTAACCTTCTGATTCATAGGTGAGTGTCTAATAGCTTTTAAGTGCCTTCCTGATTTTTTCAACACAGCCAATCTCTGGAGATTTTCAGGATGGTTTTGGAAAATTGTGCTCCCAGAATAGAGCCTCACATTCAGAATATGTGTATGCACTTCAGATAAGAACTCAAATTACTGCAGTGCACTCCCGGTAGGCTGAAGCGTATGGCTTTTGGGTAATTTGATAACCAGACTTTTTGGGAAAGAATTTTGTGACATAATGATATTTTCAAACACCATTTTTGTTTCTCTTTGACCGAATCTCTGTACCACTTTGAACTGGTGAATATCTCAAGAGAGAAGAAAAGTCAAGAATGACAATAAACATGGCAGCAATACGTGTAAATAAAAACAGAATCTACTTAAGTTAAACCTTGAAAGTTAGGTCAAGGCCCTCGGCGCAGGATGCAGCCTGGGCCCTCGGCGCAGGACGCAGCCTGGGCCCTCGGCGCAGGACGCAGCCTGGGCCCTCGGCGCAGGACGCAGCCTGGGCCCTCGGCGCAGGACGCAGCCTGGGCCCTCGGCGCAGGACGCAGCCTGGGCCCTCGGCGCAGGACGCAGCCTGGGCCCTCGGCGCAGGACGCAGCCTGGGCCCTTGGTGCAGCACACACAACCTGGGCCCACAGTGCAGCACACACAACCTGGGCTCATAGTGCTGGACTTTTGAGCTGACATGTCTTGGAATCTCTGTATAGACTATTGATTGAGAACTACTGCTCAGTATATACCGGAAAGGCTTTGGTGAGTTATCCTCAGCAAAATTCCAAGTCTCTGACCAACTGCCTTAGTATTTATATGGCTGGTCCGGTTCAGTTTCTGGTCAGGGGTAACCCGCAGGATGTAGATGGAGGTGGATTCAGTGATGGTAATGCCATTGAATATCAAGGGGAAATGGTTAGATTCTCTCTTGTTGGAGATGGTCATTGCCTGGCATTTGTGTGGTGTGAATGTTACTTGCCACTTGTTGGCCCAAACCTGGATATTGTCCAGGTCTTGCTGCATTAGGACATGGACTGCTTCAGTATCTGAGGAGTCGTGAATGGTGCTGAACATCGTGCAATCATCAGTGAACATCCCCACTTCTGACCTTATGATGGAAGGAAGGTCACTGATGAGGCAGTGGAAGATGGTTGGGCTGAGGACACTACCCTGAGGAACTTCTGCCGTGATGTCCTGGAACTGAGATGATTGACCTCCAACATGTTGTGCTGGGTATGACTTCAACCAGTGGAAAGTTTTCCACCTGATTCCGATTGACTCCAGTTTACCAGGCCTCCTTAACTCCACGCTCAGTTAACTGATGTCTTGCTGTCCAGGGTGGCCTTCCTCACCTCATTCCAGCTTATTGGGCCTGATTCCTCCTCCCGCAGCCAGTGAACTGACAATTGCTAACTGTTTTATAACAAGTAGATGTGACTGAACAGACTGAGATTCTTATCATAGAATAGAATCATGGAATGATCTTGATTGCCCTTGAGGTGAAGGTGATTATGTCCATCATCTGGGTGTTTGGTAGGGTTTGGATGGGTATGTAGATGACAGCTAGGGGAGATCTGTGCCTGAAAGGTTCTGCTGCAAATGGTTTGGTTTGCTGGCTCAGGATTTCCTCTCCTTATGTTTTCTCTCTGCCTCCAACATGAACTTGCATTTGAAGAAGACTGCACTGTTTTTAAATCATTGTGCCAGATTCAGCTACCTGAGTGAACTTCTCCCAGGAGTCAAAGTCAATAGTGAAATTATATAGAATGACACAATACAGAAGGAG